>NC_136853.1:44715719-44725719 GCF_951799975.1 Gobius niger
AAATTTTCCTACACAATTCACAGCCAAGCGATTAATCGTAAAGATAGTCGTTAGATTGATCGATTACAAAATAATCATAAGTTGCAGCTCTAATTAGTGCGTACTTGACCTTCGGTGACCCCACGGCTGCTTGAGCGGTCTTTACTTTCCATCCCGGTGGTTTGTAGGACACTCCAGGATCTATAGTTTTTTAGGTTTCTGGTAGGTTTTCACTGATTGAACCATCTCCATGGTAAGGGTATCTGGTAGGTTTTCTCAATGGAATGTATAAGTAACCATGGAGATGGTTCAATCAGTGAAAACCTACCAGAAACCCTTATAAAACTGATTTAAAATTGATCCTGAAGCATTAAAGGGGTCACTGAAAGGTCAAATACACACTATTAACAACTTTTTTTTAACCTTTTTTGTTTACATAAAAGTTGCATAGTGCAGCTTTAAAATAACTAATAAGATGTTTTTTCTTGCAAAGATACTCACTCCACATGGATATTTGTTTATTTTTATTTAATGACTCGAGGTAAAATGTTCTTACTTTGAGTAATTTCAACTAATCAAGATATATTTGTGTGCAGTGTAGAGTACAGTTTTTTTTCCCACATCATTTTTACTCGTACTTTAAAGTGTACACAATATCAAAAAACAAAATCATATATCTTTGCCAAACAGTCCGTACTTTGTACTGCTATTCTACAACCTTTATAGATTTTTAAACAATTGTACTGCAATTTCAAGTCTTTTTTTTTCCCTCTTCTTTGTTTAAACGCCCACAAGCCGCTCAAAACCTCTTCTTTAGTCACGACTTGTGCTCAATAAAATAATGTGTGTTTTTGTGAGCCAAGTCCTTATTATGACTTAAAGGGCCAGATCTTGTGGTTCGTAGCGCAGGCTGTAGAGCAGACGACTGCGCAGACGGTGGCGCTCCTTAAATGTTCAGTGTCATACCTGGCGCAAAAAGTGGGCAGGACAGGAGGGGGGACAGACTCGCATTGCGATGTTGTGGTGCCGCCCCCTCCCCATGGTTTCCCCAGACCTGTGGAAGGAGGTGGGTTGCGAGGGGGGGTTCTCCTGTAGAAATAAATAAAGAAATAAAACTGTCCCTCCGCTGCTGCAGATCCAAGACGAGCAGGCGGGGAAAGAGAGGCAGCAGCCTCGCGCTGGACACCGATCGAATGAGCAAAGTTACGAAATGTACAGGATTTAATTGATCAGAAACTGTCATATCGGCTGTGGAGGAGTTACAGAGTTATGCAGCAGTTACAAGAAAACTGTAGCGTGTTGGAACATTTGCGCTACAGCTGCAGGATTCTTAGAGCGGCTGAATTGGAAAAACAAAAACAAAAAGTTGCTCTGCGCCCTGTAAAATGCGCTTCTTTCTTTTGGACTGAGCTGTGGCTACACAAGGACTGACACACGATGGAAACGTCTCCTTAAAACTCAGATCAGACCTGGTGTTGTGGCACTTGAGGCACGTGTGGTTTATTTATGGAAAACTGTTGATTTGGTGTTTGGCGTGTGCGCGTTGATCTACTGTATCAAAGTAAACCCGTGCGTAACCGACGCTCAAACTGACTTTTCAAGGCAATTTCGCTTTTCTTTTCAATTTGACATCGATTCTAAGGAAGAAGACGAGGCAGCGCGATGTAAAGAGGAACATAATGTGAAGGTTACCACAGAAGAGCGGCTCCAAGTGCTGCTTGTAATGAACCACGCCTCAGTCGCCTCTTTTTCTTAAATTACGCCCTCTCCCTAGCGGCGCAGCCTTTAGCGCAACATGCAAGATCGATGTATGCACTTGAAGTCCACACAGTTACCATTGGAGTACTACATATACGCACCTGTTTACTTATTTATTTGCAGTAGTACGTCTCCCCTGCCTCGCCCGCTGCTACAGTCAATGGAAACCCGACCCTCTTTCCCTCCCCGCCGCTGCTGTTCTGTTGCCTTTTTGTGTCGCGTATGCATATTAGCATATTAGCCATTCACACGGGATCGCTGGCGCTCGCGGCCCGGGTCACCGCGTAGGGCATTTCTGCTACAGCGGCGGAGCGCGGATGCCAGGAAAAAAAAAAAAAAAAAAGAAAGCAAGCAAGATGTATTCATTCACTTTCCATTGTGCTGGTATCGGGTGTTAGTCCGGGTGAATGGGCCGGGGGAGCGTTTGATAATGAGCCTAGTGTTATTACGTAGCTACCCCTAACAACATCGGTCCACCGGGATCAAATAAAGACTTTTAATTGCTTTGCTCCACATTGAAATCCCTCTTGCCGACGTGGATGGGCTGCCCTTGGCGTGCCTGAGCATAAAAGCCAGAGGGAGGAACAAAAACGCGGCTTGAAAGGCCGTCGTACATCGCGTCTGGGGAAGGGGGGGAAGAAATAAAAAGCTTTTCCATTGAGGTCTTGAGGCAATTATGTTTACACTGCAAAAGCCAGTAGCCACCGGTCACCTGGATATAACGATGAAATATTAATGAACAATGTGTGTGGTGGATTATATGCTAATAACCTTCTTTCCCTGCCTGTGTGTTTGCAGGACGGAGTCTGTGGCAGAGAAAATGCTGACCAACTGGTTTACATTTCTTCTCTACAAGTTTCTGAAGGTATAAATATGTATATATATATATCATGCAAGATGTTTTTACTCACAAATGCAGCCACAAATCTCCTTGAACTTCTCGGTTACTACTCGTAAATCCGCCTAAATTCATCTGGAAACTTTCAGGGATTGAAATGAGCACATGATAAAAAACAAATGCAACAATCACTTCATATCAGGTAAACCCGATCCGAGCTAATAGATACAGACGGCATCTCGTCATAGAAGGGGGCGTGGCTTCGCCGAGGGGGAAAATAGAATCTTTAGAGAAACACAATTTTCCCTCTTTTAGCCATTTTCAGGTGGAATATGAACTTATTTATCACATAAATAAAGTCAAATGTAAATCGGGCCCATATGGATATTTTCTCACAGCAGATTGTTCAGTAGAAGTGAAAAAACGGCAGTTGTAGCTAGCACTAGCTAACCGTTAGCATTAGCCCGATGCTAACATGTAGCATGAAGTTAGCATTCTCCGTTATTTATGTATTTATGGGCTGTTGAAACACTTTTGCTCCTCCCCATGTCTTTGTTTCTGTTTTGATTTTTTCAAACCTTAACTGTTTTCAAAAATGACCATATATGGGCGATTCCAGAAATGCCGTCTGTATCTATCAGGTAAGCCCGATCCAAGCTAATAAGCATCAGCACATGACTGACCTGCTCACCCTGTACGAGTGTTACCATGGATACAAGCTTGGTCCAAGCTTTGATCCCTTCAAAACAGCGAGTTTATCACCCAAACAGCAATTAAATCATGCTAGCAATGCTAAGTTCAGCAACAAATCACAAGTAGCCTAGCTTACATTAGCCGACAGCCACTAAACGTTGCAGACTTTCTTGTCTACAGTGATAGATACAGACGGCATCTTGTCATAGAAGGGGGCGTGGCTACGCCAAGGGGGAAAATAGAATCTTTAGAGAAACACAATTTTCCACTCTTTTAGCCATTTTCTGGTGGAATATGAACTTATTTATCACACATAAGTAAAGTCATAGTAAATTAGGCCCATATGGATATTTTCTCACAGCAGATTGTTCAGTAGATGTGAAAAAACGGCAGTTGTAGCTAACGCTAGCTAACAGCTGGCATTAGCACGATGCTAACATGAAGCACCGTGTTAGCATTCTCCGTTATTTATGCATTTATGGGCTGTTGAACCACTTTGCTCCTCTCCATGTCATTGTATTTTTACTTAGTAGAAACTATATTCATAATTCAGCATTTGCTAAAGTAGTTTTTTGAATAAATAGAGAAAGTTCAGATTTTTCTCCAAATTGTTTTCCCCCTTAACTGTTTTCAAACATGACCATATATGGGCGATTCCAGAGATGCCGTCTGTATCTATAGCCCATAAATGGTAATTTTTTGAAAACAAAATGTGACAAAAAACAAACAAAAATGTGATAAAAATTTGACAAAAAAATTACAAGAATTTGACCAAAAAATGACAAAAAAATGACAAAAAAGCTACAAAAATGAGTTGAATATCCAACAAAATCTGATGATGTGAGGAAAAAGATCCTCTCGGTTCAGACGGGAGTTAAGAGGTTAAGCTTTTAGATGTGGGTAAAGCTCGGTTACGCCCGGGGGTAAGGGTATAAGGTAAAGTGAGAGGCCAGACCGATGGCCCTAGAGCCGGTGGCCCTTCTGTGCTCCTCCAGAATTGACGTATGGCCAGTCCGCCCCTGCTCTGCTGCCTTACGTCACAATCACAATCTCTTTATCGAGCTCCCGTCTCTGTGTTTGTGTTGATTCCACTGAACTGTTTCCCTCACCCTCCTCTTCCTCCTCTTCCTCCCCGTGTGTGCAGGAGTGCGCTGGCGAGCCCCTCTTCTCGCTCTTCTGTGCCATCAAACAGCAGATGGAGAAAGGCCCCATCGACTCCATCACGGGAGAGGCCCGCTACTCTCTCAGCGAAGACAAGCTCATCAGACAGCAGATCGACTACAAGACCCTGGTGAGAGCGTCTACCTGCGGCGCTTTGAGGGGGGGCCACGCGAGAGGAAGAGGGTGGTTACGGGCCGGCAGTCAGAGCAAGCGCTACAGCAGATACAGTTGTTGTGGTGGCGCTTGACAAGTGAGCGGGCCCTCGCGGGGTGATCTTTGGTCGTTTGAGAGCGGAGCTGTCAGAGAGGGGGGTGCGGGGGGTGGGGGGTCGCGCAAACAGATCCGCCGTGTGTAATAAACAGGACGCATATAATAAAAGCAACGGAAGGTTTTGAACTTTGTCTTTTTGTTCACGGCAAAGTAGAACCAAGCGACTGCTGATGCGTCAAACCTCACGCTGAAACACTGAAGCTTTAGTGCTTTTGTGTTTTCACTTTTTGTGTTATTCAAAAAATTAAAAAAAATATATATCATGACGTGAACGCTGAGAAGAGACGCGGAAGAACGATTTTGCCTGACGAGGATTCACCTTATTCCGGAAGTGGGTGTCGCCATGAATTGTGCCCGCCCATTTACTTAGTTTACATAGGACTGCAGATGTCGGGAGAAAATCCGTCACTACACGGACACAAAGCCGTGTTCACTTGTTCGTGCAAATGAACATTGGACATTTTGCACAAGTCCATCTACTGTGCATCATATTTTAGCAGAAAAAAAACTGAATAAACCAGGCTTAAGGTTTGACATTAAGTGAAGGATAGGAAACAGAAACCGGACAATAAAATAAGAAGGAAGCATGTGGTTATCCCATGTGTTTCCAGGGTGTCAGAAAACTTTAGAAGGGTCCTCTCGAGGCATCGTATCCCTGTATATTTTAAGCCTATGTCCACGCTCCGACAGCGGTTGGTTCATCTTAAATCCAGCACTCCAAAACGCCTCCGCAGTAATGTTGTGTATGCAGTTCAGTAGTCTCGCCAACCAGACTCCGCTTCTTTACAGAAGAGGGTCTGGCAACACTCCATTGCGCGCTTTCAAAGGAAGTGACGCAGCGATATGGAGCCGACCGACCAATCAGAGCAGCTCCCTGAACGGGCGTCACGTTGTTGTGCCTTTGTTTTGTAGTTTTTCAACACAACACACAACACACAGAAGTCATTTACTGAACTCTGTGTGGCAGGAGCGCCATTGTTAATGTCCCAATGACGACAACTTTCTTATCGCTGTTTCTGTCGTCACATCCGCTATGTTCTCATTGGCTGCTATGCGCTTCAGTCGTCCCACATTAGTCCCGCCTCAAGCAGTAGCTTTTCTACGACAGGGTCGCCAGACTAGTCTCCTGTTTATTAATTAATAAACATTGGAGATTAGTCTGGATGCCAGGCTAGCAGTCCAGTGCAGTGAGTAGTGTAGAGACTTGTACATAGGTGAGACCAAGCAGCCTCAACACAAGCGCATGTATCAACATCGACACCCGAGCTCCTCTGGACAGGACTCATCAGCACAGCTTTCAAGACCAGGATGTCCATGTACTGGATAGGGAGGAGAGGTGGTTTGAGAGGGGCGTAATGGAGGCCATCTATGTTAAAGTGGAGAAGCCCTCTCTGAACAGGGGGGGGTTTGATACAACAACAAATCAAATTTAAAAAAAAAAGGTCCAGTTGAAATATTTAATTTTTGAAGCATTTATGTTACCTGGATGAAAAAAAATGAGCTTACATTATAGTTATTTTTTCATATTATAAAAAACATAAATGCAATAAACCATGATCCAGCAGTTGTTTATAGCCGGTCGACACCTGGAACTAGTTTACTGTTAAATTTCCAGAAAATGTCTATAGTAGTTTGAAACGATGATGTATGTGTAATGACAGGATCTTATCACACATGTCGTGTCTCGGTCCTTCAGGTGGTGAACTGCATCCACCCGGAGAACGAGAAGAGCCCGGAGATCCAGGTGAAGGTGCTCAACTGCGACACCATCAGCCAGGTGAAGGAGAAGATTCTGGACGCCATCTACAAGAACGTACCGCACTCCCACCGACTCAAGGCTTCAGACATGGACCTCGGTAACGTCACTGATTTGTTTGTTTTTTTATGAGAGGGAAACACAGCAGAGTCACAAAAGAAACTGGCAGGAAGTTAGGATTAAACCGCCAAGCTCTTTCAGGAGATGAGCACGACCACTGAGCCACCCTTACTTCATCTCCTAGTTGTAAACGCAGCATTAGTAGTAGTAGAACAAGTATTTGCTGAAATAGAAAAAGCTTTATCCCTTTTAGAAGCTGGAGAATTTGTATAAATGCTTTACTGTCGCCAAAACACAAGCAATTCATTGGATAATTTGCCAGCTTTATTCAAGTGTAGACAAAGGCCTTTCAGTTTTAATTGGTATTTCAACTAGAACTTAATAGCCTATTTATTTTACCCAAATGTGTTGTTTGGAAAATGACATGTTTTCATGATTTAATTGTGAAGAACAAACCGTTCCCTCTTGTACTTTATAACGTCCATTTACTAAATCACAGCAAACTCCACAGGCCTAAAACACCTTTAAAAAAAAAACACGTGTCCGCTTTGGACCTTGGTCACGGAGACGTCTTTGTCAAGTCTCAAGCGATTGTGGCGACGTCGCAGACATCTGTGAGACTTTTTTCTGTGACGTCCCTACAACGTCTCCGAAACCTGTGGGCTAGCAAGGGGAGACGTAGCGGCCACATGGCGGAGGAGTCACGAAGACGTTTCCAAAACTGAGAAGATGTCAGAGACGTCATTGCGACCTCTAGACGATAATAATAATAATAATAATAATGCATATATATATATTTATATAGCGCTTTTCTGGACACTCAAAGACGCTTTACATTGCACTATTCGTTCACTCCATACTTAGTGGTGGCTACTATAGATACAGACGGCATCTCGTCATAGAAGGGGGCGTGGCTTCGCCGAGGGAGAAAATAGAATCTTTAGAGAAACACAATTTTTCACTCTTTTTTGCCATTTTCTGGTGGAATATGAACTCATTTATCACACATAAATAAAGTCAAGTGTAAATCGGGCCCATGTGGATATTTTCTCACAGCAGATTGTTCAGTAGAAGTGAAAAAACGGCAGTTGTAGCAAGCGCTAGCTAACCGTTAGCATTAGCCCGATGCTAACATGTAGCATCAAGTTAGCATTCCCCATTATTCATGTATTTATGGGCTGTTGAACCACTTTGCTCCTCCCCATGTCTTTGTATCATTATTTAGTAGAAACTATATTCATATTTCAGCATTTGTTACAGTCGTTTTTGAATAATTGGAGAAAATTTACATTTTTTCAAAATTGTTTTCCCCCTTAACTGTTTTCAAAAATGACCATATATGGGCGATTCCAGCGATGCCGTCTGTATCTATAGTAGCCACAGCTGCCCTGGGTTAGACTGACGGAAGCGAGGCAACCAGTCTGCGCCATCGGCCCCTCCGACCACCACCACTCACTCACTCACTACATTCGCTAGGCTTCCTCGTGTTCCTAAGCGGTCTCCCATGCAAGTCCTGCCAGGCCCTTCCCTGCTGAGCTTCCAAGGTCTGACGGAACTGGGCATCGCAAAGGCAGTGTGACCACAATGTAGCGATGTAGCCGTCGCAAAGTATGGAGAGTTGTGGAAACATCTCCAAGATGTCGCGGTGATGTGAATTGGATAGGCGCGCAAGCAATCGGAGACACGGCGCCGTCTCCTCCGGTGAGACAGGCCCTTAAAGCAGTACTAAGTAACGTGTTTACCCTAATAAATCCTTCCCATGGTCCCTGTGGGGGTGATACAAGTGTTTATGGGATGATTGGAGGGTCTTTCATCTCCCCCTGGTGTCTCTGGATTGAAAACCATGTTTGCAACTTGACTGTCACCGGTGCGGAGAAAGCAATACACACTAATGAAATCCCGAAGAAGAAGCTAACATGCTAACGTCACTTTAAACAGTATTTACAGCAAAGTTTGAGTGAAAAAAAATATTTCCATTGTTTAATTGGATGCACAGTAACACTCTCTCCCTTCACCTTTTCTGTCAGCGTAGGATTTACTCTCCAAGACAATTAATAAGTTAAAAAATCGTAACTTGCTACTACACCTGCAGTTGCGCTTATGGCCTCTAGGGGGAAGAGTTACTTAGTACTGCTTTAAAGGAATAGGCCACAGTTTTTACATACTGAGATATGTTCTTACCGAACCTTTACGAGTTAATATATCCCCGTCTGGTCTTTGTCCGTGCGCTCTGTCAGGCAAACGGAGCACATGCGCAGCCTCTCCCACATATAGCTCCAAAAAAGCTCACGATAGAAGCTACCAAGCTCTTCTACGAGTTTCCTGTTTAAATAAAGTTACGTGAAGTGTTTTCATGTGAAGTATAATTACACAGAAATGTAACGTACTATATTGTGAGGCGTAATGATACGAGGAGCACAACGTCCACGCAGTAACTCCTAAAGACTTCCCCGCTCACTTCCGTCAATAACCTTTAGGAGTTACTGCACGGACGTTTTACTCCTCAGTGGATGTATAGCCATAGCAAACAGACGTTCTGCAGTAGTTTTGCTTAAAGGGGCTAGATGCAAGTTCGTCATTATATACTCACTACTGCCACCTCAGGTCATACGTGTAACTGCAGCTTCTATATGAAGCTCGTGGATGACGGTAATTCGTCAAACTTTCTGAGTGACAGTGCAGGATTTTAGAGGCAGTTGTGGTGAACAGGTCTGGGCTCATTCTACACATTAGGACATGGCTGGAACATGTAGGGCAGGGGTGTCCCACATATTGGCGCATACATGGGGTAAAGGGCCATGGGTCGGTGGTTAGTTTCACGAAACCTTCGAGTAGCAGAGGTTTAAGTAAGTAAGTAAGTAAGTAATCTTTATTTATATAGCACCTTTCACAGGCAAAGGCCACAAAGTGCTTCACAACACAGTAAAAGCAGAAATTACATACAATATAAAAAAAAGGGGTCACAGCAACACAGAAAACATAGCAGCCCAAAAGTAGCTAATTAAAAGCTTGAACAAATAAATGTGTCTTAAGTTTGCATTTGAACGAATCAACAGAGTCAATACAGCGCAAAGAGGGTGGAAGATCATTCCAGAGCCTGGGAGCAACAGCCTGGAAGGATCGGTCGCCTCTAGTACGAAAACTAGTACGTGGAACCTTAAGCAGGTTCTGATCCACAGACCTCAGAGCCCGCGCAGGGGTGTAAGGCTGGACCAGAGCACTGAGATAAGGAGGAGCCTGACCATGCACAGCTCTGAAGGCTAGAACCAGAACTTTAAACTTGATCCTAAAAGACACTGGCAGCCAATGAAGCTGTTTTAAAATAGGGGATATGTGGGTCCTCCTGTTTGTGCGGGTCAGAATTCTCGCTGCAGAGTTTTGCACTAATTGCAGTCGAGAGAGCTCCTTCTTGTTAAGACATGAAAACAAGCCATTACAATAATCTAAACGTGAAGACACAAATGCATGGATGACAAGCTCCAAAT